>NW_026606710.1:5000-27500 GCF_029890125.1 Rhinichthys klamathensis goyatoka
TAAGACTAAATGTGAATATCTAAGTTTTTACCTTATTGGAATCTAAATTAGGAATCGATAAGAATTGTCAAGTCACCTTCATTTATACAGCGCTTTTAACAATTTAGATCGTTTCACAGCAGCTTTGCAGTGATAACAGGAGATTACAGTAACAGTGTTTAGGCTTTACAACAGCTCTAGAGTAAAGTTATTTTCCAGATAAAGTTAGTTTTGATTGATTCACTTCCGTTGCAAAGATCATTAGTTATGAACTTAGAACGGTGTCGTGTTAAGCCTAGTTCACACTACATGATTTTAAAACGTCGGGCTGAACTGTGCGGTTCACACTACATGACTTGCTCTCTGTGAAATCAGGAGTGTTCAAGTTGTTGAGCTGTTCACACCACACGACACAACGTGATTGATCCGCAACAGGGGGTAACGCACTACACGAGTTGACAACAACTGTCACCCAACGATTCAATCTTGTCTACAAACCACGTTTTGTCACAAAAAATTACGCGATAAAACGAGCCGGAAATGACGCGAAACAGCACGCGCGCTAATACCCAGCGAAGAAGACGAAGACCCATGCCTTGCTCTGATTGGAGCAACCCATGCCTTGCTCTGATTGGCTGTAGCTCATGACATCACTGAGGTTGAGTCGGGCGACAGCTCTGGATATCTAGCATGCTAGATATTTTTCTGGGCTCGGCGACGCGTCTGCGAGGCGTCAGCGAGCATCTTTGATGCGTTGTTGGCTCTTTCATACTAACAGATTGGCGAGCGTTCATCGTCCGCTAATCCCCCGCTTCTTGCACGCGATAACACCCTGACCTGTCGGCGAGCTCAACGATTTGCAAATCGGGCTTAAATCGGGTTTATAATCCTGTAGTGTGAACTAGGCTTTAACGGCCGCTCATAACAACAGTGTTAGAGAAAGCAAACCTTGAAACCGGTTACGAGGTGCAAGCGTTGATAAGCAGAATCGAAATAGAAATCGCAATCGTGAAAATTCAATGTTTGTGCAGGACTCAATAACCCCACCGCATGTTGCGTTTACTGAACTCCCGCAAACCCCAGCTGTAAGCCTTAAAGGCACAGTAACCTGTCCCTCGCAGTGCACAACATATCAGAGTCCAACAGGAGACAATACTGAACGTTTTCAGACGTAACGATACCCAACCCGACATCTGTGTGTGTTTCCCAGGTGCCTTGTGGATGTGTATCGTGCTGAACCCCCACTGTAAGCCGGAGCAAAAGGCCGCTTGGCTTCGGCAGCTCAAGAAGTGGAACAGTGTGGACGTGTGTCCCTTGGAGGACGGTAACCATGGCAACGAGCTGCCCAATTTAACCAATGCCTTGCCTCAGGGTGCTCACGGCAACCAAGGTAAGCGTGTGTGTGTGTGGTGATGATGGTGTGTGTTTTAATCAACCGTGCGCCCCTTTTATTAGGCTTTGTGTGACTAATGGAATGCCCCTAATAACAGCGGTTCACTACTTCCTCTCTGGCTTTTGTCCTTGCTGTGCTAATCATAACTCTGGGCAAGGCGAGGGGTGGGGCCGTGGGGGGAAATAGCTCCATTGAAACTTTTCGATTACTCAGGTCTTTTATACCGAGGCGACAACGTCTGCGGAGACTTTATGATGTGTTTTGTTATAAATATTCATGCTCCAGACAGGTAATTGCTGAGAAATGACTTCCCCTTTCCGAGGGTACTTTGGGTATGAATGGGCTAGTCGGATAAATGTCTAGATTTAATTAGAGATTTTGCACTAAGGTGCGGCGATTAGATTAAATATTTATGATATGGTTTATATGTTTTGTTGACGGTCTAAAAATTAATGCTTTATTTGCTGCTTAAGTGTTTACGTTTTTTTTTTTTTTTGAAGAAATTTAAATATTCAGCAAAGACACATTAATTAGATTAAATGTGACATTTATAATGTTACAAAAGGTTCTATTTCAAATTAATGCTCTTAATTGAACTTTCTATTCATCAGAGAGTCCTGGAAAAAATAGTTTCATTTCTGTGTTACAAATATTCAATTTATTCTTTTTTTTTTATTTAAATTATTATCATTATCACAGAAGAACTGGGATTAAAGTTTATAGTTCAAATAGAAACACTGATGTCTACGGAAGCGTCAAAATAAAGTAAATCACCTTTTGAAAGTAACTTGCCGCTTCAAATAATGATTGTATAAATTACATCGTTACACCAGTAGGTGGCGGCAAGCGACTGTTAAAAAAAATCGTCATTGAATCATTCAAGAGATTCGTTCAAAAATGCTGATTCATCCATTGAATCATTCACTCAACCCATTTTTAAAAAAAAATTAAAAAAAATAATTTACATTAAAAATAGACTGCAGCACTTAACATTTTCTCATAATCTCTAGTAAACTACATGTTTTGTTTAGTTGTCTGTTCAGAATTGTGGGAGAATCTCCCTAAAATCTCAATTCATCCAGAATCGTGCAGCTCTAATTGATAATAAGAAATGTTTATTGAGAAGCTAATTATCATTAATAATAATATCACAATATTACTGTATTTTTGATCAAATAAATGCAGCCTTGGTCAGCAGACGAGACTTCTTTTAAAAACATTTAAAAATCGAATTCACTGATTCATTGGTGTTATCACTCAAAAATATGAAGATTGTTTAGTTTCTGTATATATTAGGGGTGTAACGATGATGTCACGATACTGAACTCACGATACGATATTATTGCGATACTCCAATGATAAAAGGTTAACAAAAAATGAACTGTTGATTTAAAATGATAAATTTGGTATTGCATTGTGGGTGTAAATGAATACACTTTAAATAGATATATTTAAAATGATGTCAGCCACTTTTTACTGGTAACATCCGACATTTTGCATTATCAGGACTCACAAATATTCCCCCGTTGCATTATTATACATTATATTCAACATAGCAGTTTAATGCAGTACTGACACTAAAACTCTGAAAACTTGATTTTTTTTTCCCCTCACACAGAAATTTTATTTTGGGTGAACTATATACAAAACGTATTGTCACTATCAACGATGCATTTTTGTATTGCGATATATTGTGAAACCCCTAGTGTATATATGGAATACTGCCAAAAGGCTTGATATAATGATTTATTATAGCTATATCAGCCGGCTGGAGTGTGTAAAGCCACCTTGCAGCAGTCATGCCAGTATCCGCACCCCCCGTGAATGACATTTCAGCCCGCTGCACTAATCTACGGACTTATTTCCGAAGGTTTTACTGTTTGGCCCTGACTGACAGGCCCCCGCGGGCCTCGCTCTCAGAGCTAGCATTGAGAATGACAGAGCAATTTCCTTTCTCTCTTCCCTGTCTCTCCTCCTCCTCCTCTTCCTCAGATTTGGGCACCCGGCCCCACCGGACGGTTTTCACGCGAGCCATCGAGGCATGCGATCTCCACTGGCAAGACAGCCACTTACAGCACATTATCAACGACGACCTCTACACCAACTACTGCTACCATGACAACACTGAAAATTCGCTCTTTGACTCTCGCGGCTGGCCCTTGTGGCACGGTGAGCGGGAAACACGTTTGCTTGACTCGCCTCTTTGTGTTGTGCAGTTCTATAGGATTAAGAAAAAAAAAGGAGAGCGAGTTTAAGGAAAAAAGCAATGAATGGAGGCTTTATATGGAGCGAGAACCAAACATTATTCAGACACCAGAGATTTTTGAGATTTTTTCACTAGTGTGTGCAGGACACTATAGTTCATTTATGTAAGTGAGGAGAGCGAAATAAAGTAAACTGACATATTATACCCAAATATTGGACTATCAGTAAAATTTGGGACCAATTTATCTAATTGTGTAGTTAAGTTTAACAGCTGACAGATATTCAACATAATTCATGTGTGAGAGTCTAACAGAAGGACGGACAAAACCAGTCAAATATCAGCTTGTCATATTTTATTACCATTTTCTAAACTATAGCGAATAAACCGAGAAATGTTGAAGGTGTCTGAATACATTTTGGTTTGACTGAAAGGAATTTTTAGTTTCTGTGCGGGTGAATGTTTCTCTATTGTCCTCGTCTGAGGTTTTTAAAGCATTTTTTTGTTGTGTGTTTATCGCAGAACACGTCCCTACGGCCTGCGCCAGAGTAGATGCACTGAGATCTCACGGTTACCCACGGGAAGCACTGCGATTGGCCATCGCCATCGTCAACACCCTGCGCCGGCAGCAGCAGAAACAGCTGGAGCTCTTCCGAAACCACAAGAAAGGTGAGTTCAAAACTGGGATGTTTGCTAAAAATGAACATTCGGTTGGGGAAAGCGTCTGATTATAAGTTGCAGCAGTGCATGATGCGTCCTATCATGAACTTCCTTAGGCGGCACGGTTTTCCATGCATCGTTTAATATTACTGCTGTATGTGGGAAGAGGCAAATCTTATAGAATGAAACATGAGCTAAAATGAACTTTCGACTACAGGAGCAACATTCGACTACAGGAGAGAGACCATGTCTGAGTTCCTATTGGTAGCTCCTGTGTCGCATCACTGCTTATTTGCATAATATTCACTCCATGTTATATTGCATGATATATTACACCGTAACCAGATGTGACAACGCCGCAAAATGTTTCTATTTCTGCGACGTTGTGGCTGGAACATCAATATGCAATCAATCTCAGGTACTAATTATATGCTTTTAGTTTATTTAATGTGAGTTTGAATATCATTTCGCGTCACCTTTATCGATAATGGATAATTCACCTCAGATTTTGAAAATCAAAGGAGACCGTTCAAACTGTGAATGAACACGTTCTATGGCAAAGATTGTTTCAGTCACTCAGTATTTATTTTTAACGGTTTTAAAATGGTGTCATATGTGTGAATTTGATTATATATCCATTTGTTTGCGAGTGCAGTGTGCTTGCAGAGAGACTCCGCCCACACTCTCTTCTGATTGGCTGTGATTTTTTGATTGATTTTGGTTGAGTGCAGTGCGCTTTCAGAGAGACTCCGCCCACACTCTCTTCTGATTGGCTGTGATATTTTTGATTGATTTTGGTTGTGAGTGCAGTGCGCTTGCAGAGAGGCTCCGCCCACAATCTCTTCTGATTGGCTGTGATTTTTTTTGATTGATTTGGATGCGAGTGCAGTGCGCTTGCAGAGACTCCGCCCACACTCTCTTCTGATTGGCTGTGATTTTTTTATTGATTTGGTTGCGAGTGCAGTGCACTTGCAGAGAGACTCCGCCCATACTCTCTTCTGATTGGCTGTGATTTTTTTTTATTGATTTGGTTGCGAGTGCAGTGTGCTTGCAGAGAGACTCCGCCCACACACTCTTCTGATTGGCTGTGATTTTTTTGATTGATTTGGTTGCAAATGCAGTCCACTTGCAGAGAGACTCCGCCCATACTCTCTTCTGATTGGCTGTGATTTTTTTTATTGATTTGGTTGCGAGTGCAGTGTGCTTGCAGAGAGACTCCGCCCATGCTCTCTTCTGATTGGCTGTGATTTTTTTGATTGATTTGGTTGCGAGTGCAGTGCGCTTGCAGAGAGACTCCGCCCACACGGCTGTGATTTGGGATTGACTTTGTCGCATCTCGTAGTGGCGTCTGGTGTGGACTAACAAATTGCTTGTCACTGGAATCTTTTTTTTTTTTTGATCTTGCAGGCACTTTGATGCAAATCCCGTGGAGTTTGAATCTGGCATTTTCTCTCCATCATTTCCTGTCCTTTTTCTGTTATCTGTATCACTAACAGTGCCAAAAAGGCCAAAAATGGTAGCATTGTTACCCAATTATCTTTTCAGCAGCGTGTGCCTGTGCTCTGTGTCTCGGTATCTAATGGCCAGGTAACGGTTTCATGCAGCACTGCTCTTCACTAGAGCTGAATGTCCACTTGTGCCCAGCAGGGCTCAGGTCAATTGCATTTAAATGCAAATGACTACTTGTTGTGGTGAAAGTGCCCACGCATAATTCATATTATTCAAATGAGGCGGCTCTATGGCCCGGTCCTGGGCTTTATGTAAAACACTAGTGCAGTGATTTCCACAAGAGACGCATGTTTAAGGAAATCGCCTCACAAAGTCAGACTGCATGTGCGGGTTTGTCTCTTGGCAGGTGTGCTGTTTTTATCAATATATTACGTATTTGTTTTTGTTTTAAATTAAATATAATTTCTCTCCATTCATCTTCCATTTTTGGATGAAAGTTCTTTGCAATGCATTCTGGGAGTTCACGTGATTCTAGAATCAACTGTTAGAAGAAATGTTAGTCATTTTAATAACCACTCGATACCCTAATAAGCACATAAAATAGTGCAATTGTGCATTTTTACACTGTTTTCTATCAATGCATGACAGTACTGAGAAAAATTGTCCGCCATCTTGGTTATTTTGCAATAACAAGGTACGATATAAGGTCAAGTATGGATGCACGATGATATCGGGACAACATCGGTATCGGCCGATAAAAGCTTAAAATGACCATCATCGGCATCGGCCGATATGAATATTTCTGCCGATGAGCCTTGCCGATAGGGTGGCGTGTTTCCTATGCGCACGTGACGCGAACGAAGCATGAGCGCCAGCAACTTAAACTTCCAACTAGGGGTGTGCGTCTCACGGTTTTTGATCGTGGACGATTAAAATGTCTCCGCGATCTGCTTTTGAAGAAAAATCATAGTATCGTGCATTCTATCAGTTCAATTCTGGCGCCTTCATCTCAACATACTGTACAACGCGACGTACATTCACATCACATCACATGTAAACGCAGAGGTAGAGTTACACTCACGGGACACTGCAATTCACAAAAGTTCATTATTTGCATGTGCGTCAAAGTCTTGCTAGTTAAACATGTCATTCACGTGCTGATGCGCTGTTCTAACATCCGCTTTTCTGAGCGCGTTACACCCGACGCTCACAGGAACTAAAAGCCTGTCACAGCGCCTGCATACTGGACTAATCTTTCGAGTCTTATTGCGCTGATACTGTCAAATACACACAAGGTTTACATAAACAAAGTTGGTTATGTCTAAAGTGAAAGCAAACAGAGAAAATCTGCTTGTCAAATGCGTGTATATTAGACGCGTCGCGTGCAGTTCTTAAAGAGACAATGCTGCTGCTTGTCCTTAAAGAGATACTGCACCCAGAAATAAAAATTCTGTCATTATTTACTCTAATGTTGTTCCAAACCTGTATTCATTTCTTTCTTGTGCTTAAATATACTATGGAAGTCACTGAAGTACAGCAACTGTTTGGTTAGCCACATTCTTCCAAATAACTTTTATTTTCAACAGAAGAAAGAAACTTGAGAGAGTAAATGATGACAATTTAAATTTTGGGGAGAACTATCTCGTTAATGTTAATAAAACAACAAAACTCAAAGAGGAAATCACTTACTGCTCTTGACTGAGAACTTTAATAGAAGCTTTAATAAGCTTTTTTTGCACTTAAAAAAAACACACAAATATATCGGTATCAGTATCGGGCAAAATTAGTCTGAAAATATCGGCATATCGAATATCGGCCAAAATCCTATATCGTGCATCCCTAAGGTCAAGATATAAGGTAAACAAACCCTTTTATTTTTTTCTGCCTCTAGATTTGCTTCATAAAGGGGTGACGTCCATCACTAATCTAGAAGGATGGGTGGGACACCCTCTGGACCCCATCGGGACGCTCTTCAGCACGCTGATGGAAACCGGCCGCGGGGATGAAGACGGTTCGCAAGGAGGGTTTCTAGATTTCTCAGGTACTGTGACGCGAGATGCTGTAGCACATCACAATCTTTATGATTCATGTTATTTACAGAGTGTTTTTATGAACTAGCTGAAACTGTCAAGTCCTATTAACACCCTGTTAAAGCGTCAGGCGTCTTAAGCATCCTCTGTAATATTTATAGTTAAAACTGTTAATGTAAACATTTATACAGCATGTGCTTCATGGCTGTAAAATTAAGGAACATAGTTTTTGCTTTGTTATTGACACAATGTGAGTTTTCCGCACATTTTTAGGCCACCGTAGTAGGACCGATCAACTGTCTCTCTAACTAACCTCACTTATGCTTCTACTTTAGACTCTGATTAAAAAGATATGGTATATATTAAGAGTAAAGAGTGAGTCTCTTTTATCTGAGCCTAAAAGTAGTAACTTTATTCTTCCCTGCTGCATTTTTAATGCACTTTTAATTTTAATGTTTTCTGTTCCCATCTCTTATTCATGAGCTTTGATTGGAGAGATGACTGTCTCACAATCAGAGAACATGGTGCTGCAATTATACGTTATTGTTGCCTTTGGGCTTATGCCTGTTCTGATTGGCATCAGAAAGCGTAGGTGCGATCGCCCGTCTCCAACTCAAGATAGGCACCGATGAGCCATTAGCCTAGTGTGCATGCAAACAAACTTATACCTAATTAGGAGTCCTATGGTCCAAAAGAGATTTTGAATGGGATAGGATTTTGCATGACACCGGATATGTGGATCTGTAGACTATGTAGGAGCCGTAACTTTCCAGACGTATCTCTCCTAATTCCCCAGCTGAAGAGGCTGTTCAGTTAGTCCACGAGTAGACAAGGCTCCCCTTAAGCCAAAGCACTGGCTTTTATTTCTCTATCTCTGTGGTTTTCTTTGAACTTTGAGTTTATTAGTGAAGGAGAAAGAAAGAGATTTGGTGGTGGGATTGCAGAATAAAAGAAGGTGTGAAGCCTCGAGCTTCCCTCTTTGCGCTCATTTTTGATTAGGACATTAAATCCTCCCGGAGCCATCTGCACGGGTCCAAAGAGGCATCATTAAAACATTATGATGCTTCTCATTATTAGCCCCAAATGAGTCACCATTGGTATTAATGTGTAACCAAGATCACGGAGCCCTGGATTCACTTTGCTGTTAAAAATAATAACGGCATGAACGATCAGAAATCCAGGGTTTTTTTATGTGTTTTTTAGCACATGACCATTTTGCTGTGTCTTTCAAGGTTTTAAAGGAGGGGTTTGCTCAAAATTCCTTTTATGAAACTTGTTTTAATCTTAGCATATCTTTAGGCCTTAATGCAAATTGCATCTTATTTTAGCCCTGTCTTTGCATAGTGGAATTTCAATTATAGAAACCTGAGGGAATGACTCGTTACGTCCAATTAAAAGCTTGGAATTGGTGCTGAGGGATCGATGACGCCCAGCCAATCAGATAGATTTGGTCTTTAGGTTTAATTCCTCACTGCCAATCAAAAGATGAGGCATCAAATCCATTGCAGCCAATCAAAAGGATAGATTTGGTTCTATGGGACCGACTCCTTAGCGCCAAATCGGTTCCTCACAGCCAATGAAAAGACTGGATTTGGTGCTGAGGGATTAACCTCTCAGCCAGTTAAAGGAACTGATGAAAGGAACTCATAGCCAATCAACACTGGTTGAGGAGTCAATCCAGCCTTTTAATTGGCTGTGGTCAAACCCTTGGCACTAAAACCAACCTTTTGATTAGGGCAAATCCTCAGCACAAAATCCAGCCTTTTTAATCAAGCAGCAAAGTGGATTTGGTCCTTATGGGCTGACCTCTTAATAAATTAGAAGCCTGAATTTGGTGTGGATCAGTTCCTCACACCCATTAAGACTGGATTTGGTGCAGAAAGATTGACTTCTCAGCAAATTATAAGGCTGGATTTGGTGCTAAGGATTAGTTTCTCAAAGCCAGTTGAGAGACTGGTTGAGGCATCAACCCTTGACATCATATTCAGCCTTTTAATTGGCTGAGATGTTGATCCCTCCGCACTAAATACAGACTTTTGATTGGTTAAGGGGCCAATCCTCAGCACAAAAAACAGCCTTTCCAATCGACTCCATTGCAGCCAATTAAAAAGCTGGATTTGGTGCGGAATTGGTTGGAAGGATTGCGAGGCTCAGAGCTGCACGTCCGAGTTGGCGACCACATAGCTTGAGATCAGTGAAGAGTGAAGAGCAAGGCCTCAGCCTGTCTGTCTGTCTGTCTCTCTTTCTCTCCTAGTTTCTAAATACAGCCTGAGCCTCGTCATATCCAACAGCATTTCGCACCATCTCACAGGTATGAATGCGATGCATGAACTATCCAATGCATTTGCGAGTCCAGGGTACAGTGCATTACCTCAGTCACTCAGGAGCCTAATTGAGCATGCCTTGCCTTATGCCCTATCCGGCTGAGCTGCTTCATTAGACCAGGCAGAGTTCCTCTCTGGTGCCTCATTATACGACAAGACCTGTCTAAGAACCGGTGCCTGGGAGGAAGGTCTCACTACAGTGGTTAACTCTTGAGGTGTCACCACCTCCCAGTTTCTTACGTGCTTTCTGTTTCTTGCCCTCTGCAGCCAGCACAATGAGCTCGAGCAAGCACAGCGAGCTGCTCTTGTTTCCGTCCACGCGCCGATTCCTGGAGGAGGGTGAATCATACCTGTCCCTGGCGGTGGAAACGGCCCTGATGGGACTGGGTCAGCAAAGAATCATGCCCGATGGACTCTACGCCCAAGAGAAGGTGTGCCGCAACGAGGAGCACCTGATCGCCAAACTGCAGGAAGTGGACCTGGACGATACCCTGGTCAAGATCTTCCGCAAGCAAGCTGTCTTCCTATTAGAGGGTAAGTATTGGTGCTTTCGTAGATTTACGGTGCAACCGGAGGGAACGATGGCGATTACTATTTGGTTTTTCATTAACTAAAGCTAAAAGATATCAAAAGCCTGAGGAAGCAATTTGGATGTAGTTAACAATTGTGGAATGGATGCATTTGATTTCCTCATGCGTCAGCTAAATATCTAGCCAAATACTTTGTTTATGAAGCATGCCTTTAACAATTTGCTCAAGTATTGCACATGGTTTAGACAAGAGTTGTCAAAATCCTGCTCCTTGAGGACTGCATTCCTGCAGAGTTTAGCTCCAACCTTCTCCAATACACCTGATTAGAAGTTCCTATATCCTAAAGACCTTCATTTGCTGGTTTAGTTGTTTAACTAGTATGGGAGCTAAACCCACGAACGGGACCCTCCAAAAGTTTATAGTCCAATAAGCGTAAAAATAAACATACAGAAATCAGCATGATGTGAAGTGAACAGATCTAGGGATCACAACATCATAGACATTTCCTCTGCGAAACTCACCAGTTGTTTCTAGGGCAGTGCTAGGGTGTTCTGGGTGGTTGCTTGGGCCTTGCTAGGTGGTCGCGTACTTTTCAAGGCCCTTGTAACCACTAAGAATACCTTAGAAACGGACTCTTTATCACCTACAACAGCTTAGCAATGCCCTAGAAACCATTCAGAAATTTGGAAAGTTGCTAACTTTTGCAGGGTTAAGGACCATTCTTGTTTACTTCTTGTTTTCCCAGTTTAACAAAGTTACAGACTGCATTAGGTTACATTTCCCTCAGAGCGGTGTTCAGTATGTGTAAAAGTGCTCAGTGGTGGACGAGGCTGTTTGTTTCACTCGCGGCTGGTGTTGGGAGTAAAACGAAACGGTCTTCTGCCTCTAAACGCCACTGGGTTGTTTTGAAAGAATGAAGAGAACTGATAAACTGGCCCCGCAGTGTGGATTCCTCCACCCAGCAAATGCCAAGAGCGTGACGGGGGAACAATAAACAGGAAGGCATGCATTCGATTGGCTACAGGGTTTGGGGGAGTTCTGGCCAAATATGAAAATCCAACAAAACAACAAGAGCGTTCTCACACTGAGAGACATCCAGAGCATGCTGGATGTCCCCTTCCAGCACACGCCGTAATAGAGTTAGCATGCTCAGCTGTTCTGTGTGTGTGTGTTTAGTTAGTAACTTTAGCAAGACGTGACTGCAGCTCTGTTCCAAGCCTAGTGAGCTGCCTTGCTGTCTATCGGCTACATAGATAGTTCAATTGAACAGTTCACTCGTATTACTATGAATGGGAGAATGTGTGGAATAAGTCTAAGCCTTTTAAATAAAAGAGCCAATCGGCCAATGGTAATCTCATAGCGTAACCTCAGCTACCTCTAGAATCTTCTATAGGAAAAAGTCAATGTTCTGAGATGCGCTTGCGACTCCACATGCTCAATGGCTTTACCAACCTGAAATGTTTTTTTGTAATGCTATTTAAACACAATAAGCAGTTAAGCATCAGAATGTATCAAATATTTTAAATGTGAATTTGTTGAGCTATTGTTTTACATTTCAGTAGGGATGCACAATATATCGGCCACCATATCCTTATCGGCCGATATATGTTCATTTTTAATGTTATCGGTATCGGGCCAATGAGAAAATGTGTCTGATATATTAAAGCCGATAAATAATGTATTATTTCCTTCAGATGTGCAACTGTTCAACATGATGGTTTTGAATTGCTTGAAACATGATTGGAATCACTTCAAAACAGGAAAATAAAGTTCAGTTCAACATGTGCAGCGCTGACAAGTCTGTCACATCGGCTACATAAAATTGTGTGCTTGGGATATGGTGAGACTTTTGTAATCAGGCTCTCAAAAATTAAATAAAAATTTGGATTTAGATTTATCGGCCAATATATCGGTTATCGGCTTTCAAATATGAAGAATTATCGGTTATCGGTATCGGCCAAAATGTTCATATCGGTGCTTACCTACATTTTGGTTTGAATAGATAGCTGACTCTTGCATCCCTTGAAAGACATTACAATGTTGCTAAGCTAACAACTTGATGCTCTAATAAGCATGAAAACAGTCCAATTAAATTTTACCTGATATGTTTGTCCTATTTTTTTAAATATGTACTTAGTAATGAAATATATAGCCATCTTAAATGTATTTTTTTTTCTCAAAGCTCGTCACAAGGCGGCATTCTGGGATTGCATTTGCTCTGCAGTGTAATTGCAGTATAATTTATATATTTATATAATCTGATAAGGGATGCAGAGATTCTCAGTATAAAAATGAATTCTTGATGGCTAATTAGTTGAGATAAATGCTGATTGTGTACTTAAATATTTAATTGGACTAATATATATATATATTATTTGACCAAATATTTGTGTTTAATGTGTGTTTTTATGCTTAGCACCATGCTAAGTCTCTCATGCACTTCACATGGGTAGCGCTAGCCTATTTGTGAGTCACTGCCTATTTGAGAGCATCACATATTGGCATTTGTATAGTGCCTAGGTAGGCAGCACCAATGAATGTTTAGTTTGGTTGCTTTGTCGGTGTCTGTGTGTGTCTAGTGCCGTGTGTATTTGTGAAGAGGCTTGTGGTCGCTGCGCTCTCAGTCACAAATAATCTAATGACTGGGAAAGCTAAGCTCTCACATATGGCTTTATATTGTAGGCAAGTGTGAAAAAGGCCTGTGCTCTTGAAAGTGGGTGTGTGGTTTTCATCTGGTTTGAGGATGAGGAGGGGGAGGGTCTGTAAAACGATCTGTAAGTAGATTACCCATGATGCAGCACAAGCCCATCTCGGCCTGCTTTTTGTGCGTTTCGCCTGGAAATGGATAACGTGCAGCTTTTCAGAGAGGATGATATCAGTGTGTGTTCTTGACCTACGACCGAACTATGATGTTCGAGACGGCGATATGCATGGGGTTATTTGAAGTGCTCCGCCACGGCTCTTTGTGATTTTGATGTGTCATACAGAAGGGTATCTTGGGTGTGTGTGTGAGGTGAAACGGGAACCTCCTAAGGCGTTTCTTTCTCACACTCTTACACCCTGTTTGTACCAAGAAATCTGTGCATTTCTAACCACATCTCACAGCTTCTGCATGTGTTATATCTTCTGAAATCGTACGACAGCTTTATTGAAGTCACCAATCGCGCTTTCACACTTGTGTTGTTAACATTGCTGATAGAGAAATGTACAAAAAATAACTTAATGACTGGATGTCGTTTTAAACATTCACAAAAGTTTTACATCTAAAGACATTGATTAGGACATATTAATGAAAATAAATACTATATACAATATAAAATAAATACTTAAAATTATGAAATATTTTATTTGTTTACTTGCATGACATGTGACCATTTACCAACATCAGAGAACCATGAAAATGACAAAGTGTTGTTAAATTGACATTAACCCTGTAAAGCCCGACATGTGAAATAATGGTCAGAATTATTATTATTTTTATAATGGAGTAGTTTATTGAACATTTAAACAATCTTTTTGAGTACAAATTTGATGCATCAGGCTTTTATGGCTCATATAGAGAGAATAAGGAGGGAAAAACGCTAAATTTTATTCAGATACTCAAACTGAGCAAAAATATGCAATTTGCTGCAGATGCTGATATTTATATGGACAAAAAGTGATGAAATTCTGATGCTTGTAATGTAAATCAATGGGATCTTTATAGCAGATACTTACATAAAATTGATATAAATATCAATAACTGCCAATATGTCTTAAGATGATATTTAAATACTTAGTTTTATGATCAAAGCTCTGTAGTTGTAATATATAATGCAATGCAATACAATAATGATTGAGAAATTAACAAATAAACCTTCCTGATGATCATATTTGAGACTCATGATATGGATAATCAAGTAAACCGAAGTGGCTTCAGTGTTTATCTTGAAATATTACTAACAATATCAAAGTTATTCTTACATTTACTTTATAAAAAACAAGATTTTACAGCTAAAAGACCCGAGCATAAGGGGGACGTTTTTAAAATTATACTAAAAGGTTTTTTACTTGTTTAAAATCAGACGACAGAAGGACTGTATTAGATTGTGTGCGACAGGTTTATCAGCAAAGTTTTGATCATGTTGATCATTTAAAAGCCTTAGAGATGTGTGCATCAACCATCATACTGTAGGCTTTATGGGGTTAAAAAAATGATTTAGGTCAAAGGGGTTCGGCTGACACAAAAGTTCAGGAATCCCTGATTTAAATGAGAATAAATGCAACTGTTCCTGGATGTGTAGTGTGTCTCACGCAGTGTGTTTTCTCTTGCAGGTGGGCCCTACAGTGGTCTGGGAGAGCTCATCTATAGAGAGAGCGTTCCGATGCACACGTTTGCCAAGTATCTCTTCACATGCCTCCTACCTCACGATGCCGAACTGGCGTACAAAATTGCACTGAGAGCAATGCGGTGAGTTTCCACAGGCCACACGAAAACCGTCACTTCCACCTACAGTAACACACACACACACACACACACACACGACTGGCTCGGTTTCCCCTTCCGTCTCTTGTTTTAATCGCCTTCGCTCACCCAGAGAAGGCACAGTTACATCTCCACTGATTCTCGTGTGTGTGTGTGTGTATAGGGCGTGAGGTTATCTGGGGCACCGTTTAATCAAAAAGCGCCTTTTGCTTGGAAAACTGCTAAATAATTCATGCCCACTGAAAATGAGTTTTTGAAAAAGTGTGAATAATAAATATGTGTCGTTGAGTCTAATTTGGGCTGCAGAGGTAATGCAGAGCGCTGCTTTCACCACACACACACACACACACTCTCGACCCGCGTGTGTGTTTATGGCCGTTTGTGTATGTGGCAAACCCTGTGTGTGAGTGTGGGAGAGAGAGTGTGTGTAAGAGAGAGAGTGTGTGTGTGTGTGTGTGTGTGTGTGTGTGTGTGTGTGTGTGTGTGTGTGTGTGTGTGTGTGTGTGTGTGTGTGTGTGTGTGTGTGTGAGAGAGAGTGTGTGAGTGTAAGAGAGCGAGAGTCTGTGTGTGAGCGTGAGAGAGAGAGTGTGTGTAAGAGAGAGTGTGTGTGTGTGTGTGTGTGTGAGAGAGAGAGAGTGTGTGTGAGTGTGTGTGTGTGTGTGTGTGTGTGTGTGTGTGATAGAGAGAGTGTGAGTGTGTGTGAGAGAGAGAGATACACACAAAACACGAAAAACACATGAAACACAAGCAAAACTAATATCTGTGTAAATCGTTCATACATCTATTCTTGCGTAAATTGATGTATGAGCGTGAGAGAGAGTGTGTGTGTGATAGAGAGAGTGTGAGTGTGTGTGTGAGAGAGAGATACACACACAAAACATGAAAAACACATGAAACACAAGCAAAATAATATCTGTGTAAATTGTTCATACATCTATTCTTGCGAAAATTGATGTATGAGCGTGAGAGAGTGTGTGTGTGTGATAGAGAGAGTGTGAGTGTGTGTGTGAGAGAGATACACACAAAACACAAAAAACACATGAAACACAAGCAAAACTAATATCTGTGTAAATCGTTCATACATCTATTGCGTAAATTGATGTATGAGCGTGAGAGAGTGTGTGTGTGTGTGATAGAGAGAGTGTGAGTGTGTGTGTGTGTGAGAGAGAGAGAGAGATACACACACAAAACATGAAAAACACATGAAACAAGCAAAACTAATATCTGTGTAAATCGTTCATACAACTATTCTTGCGTAAATTGATGTGTGTGTGTGTTTCAAAGTTTTATGAATTAACAATACAGAAATCAGTTCTGCTTGTTGCGTTAATTGACGCATTCAATTCAGTATTTGTTTCCATCGGAGTTGAAAATGTCATATATGTGCAAAATTGTGAAAGAGATTGAGACAAAATTGTCACTTGGGCAAATTGGTTCAAATGCAAATGAGAGGTAAAGGTGGCAAATTTTAGTCACATGACCTAAAAAAAAAATCCTTGTTGATTGATATCTGGTATTTATGCATAACGTTTTTTAATGATTGATTTACATCGCAATTTTGTTTGTTGTGCTCGTGTTTCTTGAACGAGGCCCAATGTGCATCAACACGTCTTAACCCAGGGGTCTCAAACTCAACTTAACTGGGGGCCGCTGGAGGTAGAGTCGGGGTCAGGCGGGGTCGCATCAAGTATTCCACAAAAAAATAGTATTCAAGTATTCCCAAAAAAGGAGCACAACTGATCCAATCTTCTCAATATTTATTATTAACGTTTCTTCTGAACTGTTCCTCTGAATTTGAACATTCCTTTCTGTACATGATTGGTTCTTCATGAGCTGTCTTCTGACAGTTGAAGTTCATTTTACAAACTTTCTTTGTCTATAACACATATTTGTGATATTTATATTTGCTTATGTCCTTTTTATTTTCTTTATACAACACATTAATGATATTGAATGGTTTTTTTGGAAGGCACATTTCCTTTTATTATACTTAGAAAAACAATTATTGCTTTTGAAATACAAATATTTGCAGTCATGTCTGCCCGTCTTATTGAATTCTTTCTACACATGTATAGTGTCTCAAATTACTGACTGCAAAAATCAAAGCAAAGCTTCTTATCAACCTGTTGGACACATATTACAAGCTCAAAGTGATTATTCTCACATTGTTTTAGAGCAGGGTCTCTCTCCAACACGTCGCTCGCGAGCTGCCAGTAGCTCGTGGTCTGATTGGTGTTAGCTCGCCAAGGGGCCGTTCACATATCGCGCTCACATATTTTGCGCGCTCAAGTTCGTTATTTCAAATGTAGGCGCGCGGCAAGCGAGCTCATAATTGAAGCGACGCGCTCATTTCTTCCAGGCGCGCAGTGTGTTTGTACTTCGCGGTTGTCTATGACAACTATTGACAACAAACCCACCGTAAGCTGTCACGAGACTATCTATGGTAGCCCATAAGGGATACATTTATTTTTATTTATATTTAACGCGGCACATGCAACGACGGGCCGCACTAACATTAAACTTTAATGTCAAGTAGGGGGCCACAAAATATCACCCCGCGGGCCGCGAGTTTGAGACCTCTGTCTTAAACTGTGTCCTAACCAGGCGTGATGTCATCGTTTTTCTGTGCACACTGGAAGCAAAAACACACAACCACATTTGATGTTTAATATGCAGTTAAGCACAGTGGACTCATGGGATTTCACTGTGAACATCACGCTTTGATCGGATGCTGTTTTATGCTTCTGGTCCAACAGATTTACATCGACATCTTGTCACAGATTTCCTCATATGTTTTATTAATCTTCCTTTTTTGACCAACCTACACACACTCACACACACACACACACAAATCATGTCACCAAATCTCTCTGGTATTGTATTATATTTTGATTGGATTGTGTTTAGCGGGGGATTTTCAGCTCAGGATACACATATAAAGTCAATGGTATCAAACAAAGATCCAGCTATATTTAGCCAGCGCAGGAGCTTCGGCTCAGTATCGACTTTCTCTATAAAAAGACCACGTCTCCAAATAACTGCTCTCCGTGGCATCGGCTCAGACGAGGCCTGATCCCCTCATCATACAATTCCCTTTTGTAGATAGCTCCGTAATTATCTCCATGCCAGGACATGATGCTTTGACATATTTGCGCGGCACGAATCCTGCTCTGACATGAAGATGCTTGATCGGATAGATGATTGGAAGCTGCATATGACTGGAAAGGCATGCTAGATACAGAAAGTAGCCTTAAAGATGCCCAACATGCAGCTAATGGGCAATTTACAAGGTCATATTCGACATCTGTCATAATGAGGATGTCTATTTTGTAAGTGCAAGGCTAAAATTTGCTTGTATTAAAGATCTCTGAAGTTCATGTCATGCCTAAAACAGGGTCGAATCCAGCTGGACGCTCCTGTTGGACTCGTTGTAGTATTAAGTGTGTGTGTGTGTGTGTGTGTGTAAAGGCCGCCTCCAGGCTCATGTTATCTGGCTTAAACAATACAGCAAAACCTCTGTTTTTGACCGACACACTGTCCTTTCCCAGAGGAACCTCTGCTGTGGTTCTAGAGCTGTTGAAACCTTTTTTAAATCATCATTTACGTCCATAAATCACTTCCTGGTCAGTTAATGGCAACCAATATATATATATATATATATACAAAATAGTTATACACAGTACACACACATATATTATGTAAACACAATATTTTATTTTGGATCGTGTGTGTGAGTGAGACCGTGTGTGTTTGAGAGCGTGTGTGTGTTTGAGAGCGTGTGTGTGTTTGAGAGCGTGTGTGTGTTTGAGAGCGTGTGTGTGTTTGACAGCGTGTGTGTGAGAGCGTGTGTGAGAGCGTGTGTGTGAGAGCGTGTGTGTGAGAGCGTGTGTGTGTGTGAGCGCGTGTGTGTGTGTGCTTTTGTTTTTGTGATATATGAGGACACAAATGTGTATAATGACATGCATATTACACTGGTATTACAACTTACACGTGATATATGAGGACATTGCATGAGTCCTCATATTTCAAATAGCTTAAAAAACTTTTTTTTTTTTTTATGTAAAAATGCAGCATGTCTCCTGTGATGGGCAGGTTTAGGGATAGGGGCAGTGTAGGGGGACAGAATATACAGTTTGTCCAGTATAAAAGTCATTACGCCTGTGGAATGTCCTCATATATCACAAAAACACAGCTGTGTGTGTGTGAGAGCATGTGTGTGTGAGAGCGTGTGTGTGTGAGAGCGTGTGTGTGTGAGAGCGTGTGTGTGTGTGTGTGAGAGCGTGTGTGTGTGTGTGAGAGCGTGTGTGTGTGAGAGCGTGTGTGTGTGTGTGTGTGAGAGCGTGTGTGTGTGTGTGTGTGTGAGAGCGTGTGTGTGTGTGTGTGAGAGCGTGTGTGTGAGAGCGTGTGTGTGAGAGCGTGTGTGTGAGAGCGTGTGTGTGTGTGAGAGCGTGTGTGTGTGAGAGCGTGTGTGTGTGAGAGCGTGTGTGTGTGAGAGCGTGTGTGTGTGAGAGCGTGTGTGTGTGAGAGCGTGTGTGTGTGAGAGCGTGTGTGTGTGAGAGCGTGTGTGAGAGCGTGTGTGTGAGAGAGCGTGTGTGTGAGAGCGTGTGTGTGAGAGCGTGTGTGTGAGAGCGTGTGTGTGAGAGCGTGTGTGTGAGAGCGTGTGTGTGTGTGAGAGCGTGTGTGTGTGTGAGAGCGTGTGTGTGTGTGAGAGCGTGTGTGTGTGTGAGAGCGTGTGTGTGTGTGAGAGCGTGTGTGTGTGTGAGAGCGTGTGTGTGTGTGTGTGTGTGTGTGTGTGTGTGTGTGTGAGAGCGTGTGTGTGTGAGAGCGTGTGTGTGTGTGTGAGAGCGTGTGTGTGTGAGTGAGAGCGTGTGTGTGTGAGTGAGAGCGTGTGTGTGTGTGTGAGAGCGTGTGTGTGTGTGTGAGAGCGTGTGTGTGTGTGTGAGAGCGTGTGTGTGTGTGAGAGCGTGTGTGTGTGTGAGAGCATGTGAGTGAGAGCGTGTGTGTGTGAGTGAGAGCGTGTGTGTGTGTGTGAGAGCGTGTGTGTGTGTGTGTGAGAGCGCGTGTGTGTGTGTGAGAGCGTGTGTGTGTGAGAGAGCGTGTGTGTGTGTGTGTGTGTGAGAGCGTGTGTGTGTGAGTGAGAGCGTGTGTGTGTGTGAGAGCGTGTGTGTGTGTGAGAGCGTGTGTGTGTGTGAGAGCGTGTGTGTGTGTGAGAGCGTGTTTGTGTGTGAGAGCGTGTGTGTGTGTGAGAGCGTGTGTGTGTGAGTGAGAGCGTGTGTGTGTGTGTGAGAGCGTGTGTGTGTGTGAGAGCGTGTGTGTGTGAGAGCGTGTGTGTGTGAGTGAGAGCGTGTGTGTGTGAGTGAGAGCGTGTGTGTGTGTGTGAGAGCGTGTGTGTGAGAGCGTGTGTGTGTGAGAGCGTGTGTGTGTGAGAGCGTGTGTGTGTGAGAGCGTGTGTGTGTGAGAGCGTGTGTGTGTGTGTGAGAGCGTGTGTGTGTGAGAGCGTGTGTGAGAGCGTGTGTGTGTGTGTGAGAGCGTGTGTGTGTGTGTGTGAGAGCGTGTGTGTGTGAGAGCGTGTGTGAGTGAGCGTGTGTGTGTGAGTGAGCGTGTGTGTGTGAGTGAGCGTGTGTGTGTGTGTGTGAGAACGTGTGTGTGTGTGAGAGCGTGTGCGTGTGAGTGAGCGTGCGTGTGTGTGTGAGAGCGTGTGTGTGTGTGAGAGCGTGTGTGTGTGAGTGAGCGTGTGTGTGTGAGTGAGCGTGTGTGTGTGTGTGTGAGAACGTGTGTGTGTGTGAGAGCGTGTGCGTGTGAGTGAGCGTGCGTGTGTGTGTGAGAGCGTGTGTGTGAGAACGTGTGTGTGTGAGAGCGTGTGTGTGAGTGAGCGTGCGTGTGTGTGAGAGCGAGAGTGTGTGTGTGTGTGTTTTGCTCTGACTGTTCTGCTGTTTCTGAAACTGACGATGTTGCTGTCTCTTTCATTGGTAGGTTACCAGTGTTGGAATCCACGGCTCCTTCGGGTGACATGTCCCGGCCTCACCATATAGTATCAGTCGTCCCCAACCGTTACCCGCGGTGGTTCACCCTCAGCCACATCGAGTCCCAGCAGTGCGAGCTGGCCTCCACCATGCTGACCGCAGCCAAAGGTCAGAGTCTCCTTCATCTCCTTCACCAGAGTCTCCCTCGCTCCAGCGCAGCTGCAGTTACTGAGCCCAGCAAGCAGTTTTGCGTTTAAAAGATGTCTAATAGCGTCCAAACACAGTCCAGACGTCTAGGCTAAAACAAGGCAGAATTTGGGCTGTAAGTGAAAATTAAATAGACGTCTAAACCATCGCCCAAGAATAGACTAGTCATCAATTAGATAAAGAAATGAAATGAGTGAAGAAATGAAACCGAACACCTTGTAATCACTGTAGACTTTGCTTACATGATGGAATATCACACATCTCGCATGTTGTTTTCGGCAAAAACGACATGTAACCAAATTCAAGGTTATTTTGTCTAGAAGTGTGTTCCTCATAGCCGGCTCTATCGGGTCTATAGTTAACCTAGACGCTGAAATGACGGCTATTGCATGCTGGGACGGCGCTGTTTGCTCGCAGACGCAAAACAAAGAGTTCCGAGCGTAAAATCAAATCTGCATTTGTGTCCTCGGTTTGGAGAAACAACACGCTTGTAAAAGTTGCGGCAGTTTTATAAGATCTGATCGCGGTGCAGAGAAGCTGAAATCAGAGATCAGCAAAACCAGCGTCTGAACGCAGCGCTTGAAGGTTTCCTCAGCGTCTGGCGCTAGTGCTGACTCACGGCTCATGATGCTGAGTGTGTGTGTGCATAATCTGTGTGTGTCAGTGAGAGAGTGAGAGTGTGTGTGTCTGTAAGTGTGAGAGTGTGTGTGATAGCGTGTGTGTGGGAGAGTGAGAGAGTGCTTGTGTGAGAGAGAGAACGTGTGTGTGTGTGTGTGTGTGTGTGAGAGAGCGTGTGTGAGAGAGAGAGAGCGTGTGTGTGAGAGAGAGCGCGTGTGTGTGAGAGAGAGAGCGAGAGTGCTTGTGTGTGAGAGAGAGAGAGCGTGTGTGAGAGAGAGAGCGTGTGTGTGTGTGTGTGAGAGAGAGCGTGTGTGTGTGTGTGTGAGAGAGAGCGCGTGTGTGTGAGAGAGAGAGAGAGAGAGAGAGAGAGAGACCGTGTGAGAGAGAGAGAGAGCGTGTGTGTAAGAGAGCGTGTGTGTATGTAAGAGAGAGCGCACGTGTGTGTGTGTGTGTGTAAGAGAGAGACCGTGTGTGTTTGTGTGTGTGAAAGCGCGCGTGTGTGTTTGTGTGTGTGAAAGCACGTGTGTGTGAGAGAGAGACCGTGTGTGTGTGTGAGAGAGAGAGAGAGACCGTGTGTGTGTGTGTGTGTGTGTGAGAGAGAGAGAGAGAGAGAGAAAGCGAGACCGTGTGTGAGAGAGAGAGACCGTGTGTGTGTGTGTGTGTGTGTGTGTGTGAGAGC